>NC_091182.1:43297504-43320004 GCF_040958095.1 Procambarus clarkii
GCGCCCTGTAGTTACCAGTTGCGTTGCTTCTGGGAGTATGGGTTCGAGTCACTTCTGGGGTGTGAGTTTTCATTCGCATATAGTCCTGGGGACCATTCAGGCTTGTTCGCATTTGTGTTCCTCACGTGTGCCCCAAAGAATGAGGTGATTTGGTGAAATGCTATGCCCAAGATTACCATCCGAGTTGCCGTCGGGGAAGTGGCTCAAATAGCCTCGGCAATCACTTCCTTTTGACGGCCGTGATGGTCAAGCGGATTAAGGCGCCCTGTAGTTACCAGTTGCGTTGCTTCTGGGAGTATGGGTTCGAGTCACTTCTGGGGTGTGAGTTTTCATTCGCATATAGTCCTGGGGACCATTCAGGCTTGTTCGCATTTGTGTTCCTCACGTGTGCCCCAAAGAATGAGGTGATTTGGTGAAATGCTATGCCCAAGATTACCATCCGAGTTGCCGTCGGGAAGTGGCTCAAATAGCCTCGGCTATCACTTCCTTTTGACGGCCGTGATGGTCAAGCGGATTAAGGCGCCCTGTAGTTACCAGTTGCGTTGCTTCTGGGAGTATGGGTTCGAGTCACTTCTGGGGTGTGAGTTTTCATTCGCATATAGTCCTGGGGACCATTCAGGCTTGTTCGCATTTGTGTTCCTCACGTGTGCCCCAAAGAATGAGGTGATTTGGTGAAATGCTATGCCCAAGATTACCATCCGAGTTGCCGTCGGGGAAGTGGCTCAAATAGCCTCGGCTATCACTTCCTTTTGACGGCCGTGATGGTCAAGCGGATTAAGGCGCCCTGTAGTTACCAGTTGCGTTGCTTCTGGGAGTATGGGTTCGAGTCACTTCTGGGGTGTGAGTTTTCATTCGCATATAGTCCTGGGGACCATTCAGGCTTGTTCGCATTTGTGTTCCTCACGTGTGCCCCAAAGAATGAGGTGATTTGGTGAAATGCTATGCCCAAGATTACCATCCGAGTTGCCGTCGGGGAAGTGGCTCAAATAGCCTCGGCTATCACTTCCTTTTGACGGCCGTGATGGTCAAGCGGATTAAGGCGCCCTGTAGTTACCAGTTGCGTTGCTTCTGGGAGTATGGGTTCGAGTCACTTCTGGGATATTATTTATATATATATTATTTATATATATATATTATTTATATATAAATATATTATTTATATATAAATATATTATTTATATATAAATATATATATATATAATATATAATATATATACTATTACACTACATTCTTATGTATTACACTAATATATATATATATATATATATATATATATAATATATATATATATATATATATATATATATTATATAATTATTTATATATATATTATATATATAATTATATAGGTCATATGTTTTTGTATTTTTGCTGATTTGTTAGTAAATAATAAAAGAAATATAAATTATTTGATTTTTTTACCCTTAAATTGGTTTTAATATTTAAATTGAAAACACTAATATAATATAAAAAAATATAAGAAAAATAATAATAAATTATAAAATAAAATATAATAAAAATAATATAATATAATATAAAATATAATTTAATTTCAAGAAATTTAACTTTAAACACAAAGATGTGAAAAGGGTTCAGATAAGGCTCAAACCTTTCACAAGAGATTCATATTGGTGTATGAATGGATTATGAATGACTCATGTTAGGAGTGTAAGTTGCCACAACATCTCAAATTAGTGTTAGATACATATGTCTTGGTTATAAGTTTTGGAAACCTATTTAAGTCCACACACAATATCGTATCTGATACGATAAAACAAACGTTTCCAATACTTTCAAATACTTTCCAGATATGTTGTGGCAACCTAAAATTGTTTGCTGGGTTATTGTCTCCCATGTGGGGGGGGGGGGGCAACGTTCACTCCACTCTCTCTCGTCTCCCCCTGTAACGGTTTTAGGCCAAGTAACTCACATCCTACTTCACAGAAACAGGAAAATCTCTGTAATTCTCTCTACAGAGCAATCACAGACTTCTAGCTACTCTCAAGTGATAGTTCTTGACATAAGCTTTCATTCAACACCCAACAAGCATATGTTAATTTGAAAGCTTCAGTTTCTAGAGTGTCTAGCCTACTCTAGAACCTAGGAAAACTAGCTGAGGGATCTAGATCCCCCACACAACCTCCCACCAAAGAATATATTTTCCTGCAAGGAAAATACATTCAAAACACCAGCTAGTTTTTCTGCACACACCTGCCCAACAGGTGTACTAGCTAAACAAGTGTGGAGTGTGAAACTCTGTTTCCTATACATCCTGGCCTGAGGGTCTCTGTGCACTACCACAGGATCACCCTGGTGGTGCTGCCCGACCTTGGAGTGGCAACATGTTCGGCTCCAGCTCTGGTCCTGGCCGGTTCAACACCTCGCAACCATTTCCATCACTGGACCTCCCATTTCCATCCTCGGTCTGTGTCATACTGGACACATGAGCAACACATTGGTGTGGCCTTACTGGTGAAGCACTTCTACACTCCCCTCAGCCTACAAAAGAATTACTGTCAGTCCTCCACCTGACCTAGCAACAAGTTGACACGATCACTCTCACTGTCCAACTGCCCAACACCAGCCGGTCTTGCTCTACCGACTGAACTATCTGGGAAAAAACCCTCTTCTACAAGTACCTATGCTCCCCTACTGAGCCTGGGGTCCCTCCCTTGCTTCTCATAGGTCCCACTACTCTAACAAGGACTCAAGCGAAACTTTTGACATTTGTCAAACTCTCTTGTCTATTTCTCCCCTGGACCTAACTTGGAATGTGATCAGCATTCCCTCTGCAGATCTACTATATCCCTTTACCAAGGCAATCCTTAAAGAACAAAATCATTATGCTGCTGGGGATCTGAACCATGGAAAATCACCAGCCCAAAATGACCCTTGCCATCTTGCATTGGCAGCCTTTCTTCAAAAGGCGATCGATGTATGCATCCATCGAATCGTCTTTCTCAGAACTGCCAAGCTAGGCATCTTTACCTTCATACCTTGTGGCCGGGTTAAGTGCACTAGGGTGGGTTTGTCTTCCCTTCCCTGTGTGAGATTGCCTCCTTGCAATCTGCACTTGAGCCAGCACTGACTTGCTGCGCTCTCACCTTCCGGCTCGAACTCGGCCCTGCTGTCACCTCTGCAAACGGGAGCCTCTGCTCAACCTCTCTAGTGACTACCATGAATTCTTCCTGGGGTTGTACAGTCCCCACTCTGGCAAGAAATTCCATCACCTGTCTAACTACAGATGAATTACTCCCCTTCTCTAAAGAAGTCTACTCGGATCCTACTCTGGTGGCGCGACCTCCCACTAAGATCCTATTGTGTAATAACAACTACACTCCTATGACACCCTTGACAACTACAGTGTCGTCCAATAAGACCTCTCACACTTGAGGTCACTTCTAGAAGCTTCTTCTACCCGCAGGTAGGTGGTGTCTTGCACCTCAGGCAGATCCTGAGTGCACTCTTGCAACCCCTGTTGCATGCTGGCTTAGTGTCCACGACACCTGCTGCTGAGCTGACACCCCTCACCAATGAGTGTGTCAATGTCCACTAGCTAGCAGCCACAAAGAGCCAGACAGATTTCCCCATATCTACCATGAAATACCTCTTACATACTGTGTGTGTGTGGCGTGTGTACCTACGTTGACAACCGTGCACAAAACATACCTCCAACAATACTGTTCCTCAATATTCTGCAACGATATCTTATGTTACTTTAAAAATCAATAAGACTACTCTTCATGGGCTCGAACCCAAGTTGCATAGCCCCACGTTGGGCGCCAGCTGTGAGATTTTTCTCTACGCCTACCTCCCTTAAGAGGTGGACTACAAGTTTAAAGTCTGCTCAAGGCAGGTAAGCATGAGTCCAGTAGAAAAAGGAAAAGCGGGAGCAAACCACCAGGCCTCCACCACCAAGGGTGAAAACCTGTCCACAATAGGCCGCTGGCTCCTCCTAGTTAAACAGGACGTTAAAACTAATAAAGGGTAACCGACGGGTTCACACAATCAAATATTTATATTTGAAGTGGCGCTATGAATTGGAATTCGAATTCCCAAGAACAGCCGCCTTATCAAGATCACATCAACATTTAATAATATGCAGAAATATGGTGCAATAATATGGTTGAAGGGTTGACATCAAAGACTGTTTTCTATAACATAACAATTTATTAATAACAAGAGACTAACTACTACATTACCGAGTTTACATTACGTTAATGTCAATCCAGTGGCACGATAACAAACAGCTAAATAGCAACCCTTGCTGTGAGGCTGCATACTGAACTAACCTGAACACAGGTGTGCCCACTGATGACGCAATATTGCAAATCCAGGAAAAATATCACAGACTAAGTTACACCACAGCGAATGGTTACATTATTGTACATCAAGTGGCATTTGCAACACAGCTATTCAACAGCCCCTCGAGAAGTGACAGCAGGCTCCATCTTGCTGACACTTCGGGCTGACAACATGAACTAACTGAACAAATGAAGGATCCACTGAAACAAAGACACAAGCAGGCAATCAATAGTGTCACGGTTTCCCCTGACAGCTACTATAATCACAAACTTAGGGGTCCTCCCGCCCCCCAGGAGAGACCCACGTAACTAGGCGGAAGTCTAACAGTGACTCCCCCCTATCACAACCCAGTGTGAACACTCTTTGCAACTCCCACTAAGAAGTTGCCCTATTGTAACCCGATACACAGACAGGCAAGGCGGGATTCTGGGACACAGCTCCACAGATCCTAGATGACTCTACTCTCGTCATCAGACGACAACCAAAAGAAATTGCCTGAAGTGATTAATTACGTTAATTGACTGATCGCAGCAGTCAGCAACAAAGTACTACGGTAATCACAAACAATGTTCAAATACTCCGTGTAAACAACAACATCAACACCTGGTGAATTAACTAAGTGGCGATTACTAATTATCTTTAATTAGCTACGAGTGCTTAATCACTCTGTCAGAGACAGAGCTGATCAGTCCAACGAATTACGGAAGCTTAATTACAGCGCAATTGACTCCTATCACAGCAGACCGTCAACCCCTTACGTTAATTACTCAATTAACGACAGCTCGTTAAATCGTTAACACTACGTTAGTCTTCACTTGACGATCCCTCCACTGCGTGAATTTCACTGTGACTGTTGCTTTTACACGTCCCTACTTTAATCTTTAACACTTGTCTCTCTCTTGTTAACAATAACTCAACATATTACACCACACTTGACTCCTTGCAAGTATTCAGTGAGTAATTCTCAATTAAGGTCAAACGGACCACTAATTACATCCCCATTGAGTTACGTTAACTAAGCCTACCCTAACTTGGTAGCTTCTCCACAGTCTGTGTCAAAAAATTACGAGTGAGTGTTAATTACCCTAATTAACCCACTAATTACTAAGCCATTAATTAACTGTCACCAGGACCGATAATTAATCATCCATAAATACGTCTCACTCCGCACTGCCTAAGCAGGTCTCATCAAACACTGTGAATTCACGGGAAAGGAGTTAATTACCCTAATTAACAAGATGTGCCAATAATCCACTGTCCTCAGACAGGATATGGTTAATACAGCGATTTATGCTAGCTCCATGACCTCGCTTTACCGAGTCACTGGAGCTCTCCAATGCTAATTACTCCACTAATTAACATGAGCCACTAATTGCTATACCCCTGAAAGGTAATTAGTCTCGAGCATATTACGTTAACACAAATACTGACAGACTCTGACAGAACCTCTCCCACTACGTGACTTCATGATGAGAAGGCTAATTACATAATTAGCTAGAGTGGTCAATTAATTGTCACATGGACAATTAATTGCTCCCGAGACGTATCTCATTCTCGCTTAACACTGTTTCTCTTATAACAGCCCTCACTCACTCCACAATACTAAGTGTGCACCCCTTATCCAGTAAATTACCCCTTAATTAACTCACTGAATCCTTAAGTCCTCAACATAACTTAAAGAAACAAAGTAACCCCAGCGTTACATAGGTCACACTATAATGGCATGCAACATCATATCAGCACTGCCCACATATGGTTGCAGCTACTGCGACTCGCTAATTACTGTGCCCACACAATAAAACACACGGTTGTGCAACACACACAAGTGTACTAATATTACTGCCCCTCTCCTCTTTTACTTCTTGCACCTGATTGCAAAGGAATACTGTGAACACACACATACCTCAGCCAGGCAATTAACCCATCAATTGCCTGCTCACATTAAGTACTGAGAATTCCCCTGAATAATCCTAGAGGTCCCTTAAACCCTCAACACAGTTCCTGGGGCAATAATATTGTATAAACTGATAACAACACTGCACAAACCTGCAACATAATGATGCCGTCAGCATGTCTCCCATGCTAATGACAACATTAGGCAATCAGTCAGCAATCACCTCTACTGACTTACCACACAACACCGTACATAGACATGCAAATGAACACATAAAAATGGCATTCACATAATCAATGAAAAATTATATCACCAAATAGTCTACCTCTAATGATTATAATTTTACGGTACTCTATGGCATTAATCCAGCCTGAACGATTATATAGAATCGACAGGCTGGATCACTTATATGGTAAATCTCTATACTGACTGGTTACATCCTCTTGTCAGTCTACTAACATACTAACATACAGCGTGGTCCCGTGTATAATCTCTATCTCCAGGTACCGCCCCTATCCGACACCTGGGTTCCACTGACAGCTGCCCCTCAGCTGTTTTCCTAGCCTGGCGAGGCTCTGAGATAACTCTTACCGGGAATGTCCACCGGTACTCATCACACTGTAATAGTACTCCTTTCTACTTTCCCTTATTTTTCCTCATTACCAAAGTTACTACCACACTAGCTGACACACTTAGCTGCTTGCTCCTCATGCGTCGACAAGATGTGGCCCTAGGCTGTCCCGGGAAAGTGGCCAAGGCATGTGGCCACAGCGCCCCTCCCGAGCTGAGAGAGGGGGGTTGGGTGGCCTCGGGTAGGTGGCCTGGGTGGCTTGAGTGGCGCATGACGTCATACCACCCCACTGGCCGGGCTGGCGGGCAGGGTGGTGGATGCCCTCCACCCGCGGGCGGGCGCGCACATGGGTGCCGCCCACAGGAGTACCCACGCGGCTGAGCCTGCCTTGCTCTATCCTGTGGTGACCATGGCCGGCGGCGTCCCCCTTACTGATGCAGCCTGGCGGAATGCAAAGTCCAACATGGGCCTGTAATATCACATACGCGTACACTGCCCAACATCAATTGTCCCTTGCCACTAGACAGGATACTCTCACACCTGTTACACCATGAGGCTTTGCCAGCTTGCCTCATGCGTTCACACAGTCAATTGTCTCTTAGCTTTTTACTGTTTCTTCCGTAAATCCCTGGCCCCAATTCTTTTAATTTGGCCTTGACACAACCCCTGATGGCAGGAGTGCCATCAATCGAGTAATTTGGACGACAGAAGCGATCAACAGGGGGTGGAGGTGGCCGGGTGGTGCCACCTCCACCCAAACACGTCTCGTTTCCCTGGCCGCCCAATTCAAACTAAAGATTTCGCGGGCTAAGGGAACTCTGGATGCCCGTACCTTCTCCCAATAATACCTAGACCAATCAGCTTGAAGCCCGCACTGTTCCTCATGGTGCCTAAACCAATCACCGATGGCCTCGCCGTGCGCGTCCTGTGACGTCACAAGGAGGGGGAGGCCTAGACAGTGGCTTATTGTCTCCCATGTGGGGGGGGAGCAACGTTCACTCCACTCTCTCTCCCCTCCCCCTGTAATGGTTTTAGTCCAAGTAACTCACATCCTACTTCACAGAAACAGGAAAATCTCTGTAATTCTCTCTACAGAGCAATCACAGACTTCTAGCTACTCTCAAGTGATAGTTCTTGACATAAGCTTTCATTCAACACCCAACAAGGATATGTTAATTTGAAAGCTTCAGTTTCTAGAGTGTCTAGCCTACTCTAGAACCTAGGAAAACTAGCTGAGGGATCTAGATCCCTCACATTGTGTGTGTGTGTCTTTATGTGTGTGTGTGTGTGTGTGTGTACTCACCTAGTTGTACTCACCTAGTTGTGTTTGCGGGGGTTGAGCTCTGGCTCTTTGGTCCCGCCTCTCAACCGTCAATCAACAGGTGTACAGATTCATGAGCCTATCGGGCTCTGTCATATCTACACTTGAAACTGTGTATGGAGTCAGCCTCCACCACATCACTTCCTAATGCATTCCATTTGTCAACCACTCTGACACTAAAAAAGTTCTTTCTAATTTCTCTGTGGCTCATTTGGGCACTCAGTTTCCACCTGTGTCCCCTTGTGCGTGTTCCCCTTGTGTTAAATAGACTGTCTTTATCTACCCTATCAATCCCCTTCAGAATCTTGAATGTGGTGATCATGTCCCCCCTAACTCTTCTGTCTTCCAGCGAAGTGAGGTTTAATTCCCGTAGTCTCTCCTCGTAGCTCATACCTCTCAGCTCGGGTACTAGTCTGGTGGCAAACCTTTGAACCTTTTCCAGTTTAGTCTTATCCTTGACTAGATATGGACTCCATGCTGGGGCTGCATACTCCAGGATTGGCCTGACATATGTGGTATACAAAGTTCTGAATGATTCTTTACACAAGTTTCTGAATGCCGTTCGTATGTTGGCCAGCCTGGCATATGCCGCTGATGTTATCCGCTTGATATGTGCTGCAGGAGACAGGTCTGGCGTGATATCAACCCCCAAGTCTTTTTCCTTCTCTGACTCCTGAAGAATTTCCTCTCCCAGATGATACCTTGTATCTGGCCACCTGCTCCCTACACCTATCTTCATTACATTACATTTGGTTGGGTTAAACTCTAACAACCATTTGTTCGACCATTCCTTCAGCTTGTCTAGGTCTTCTTGAAGCCTCAAACAGTCCTCTTCTGTTTTAATCCTTCTCATAATTTTAGCATCGTCCGCAAACATTGAGAGAAATGAATCGATACCCTCCGGGAGATCATTTACATATATCAGAAACAAGATAGGACCGAGTACAGAGCCCTGTGGGACTCCACTGGTGACTTCACGCCAATCGGAGGTCTCACCCCTCACCGTAACTCTCTGCTTCCTATTGCTTAGATACTCCCTTATCCACTGGAGCACCTTACCAGCTACACCTGCCTGTCTCTCCAGCTTATGTACCAGCCTCTTATGCGGTACTGTGTCAAAGGCTTTCCGACAATCCAAGAAAATGCAGTCCGCCCAGCCCTCTCTTTCTTGCTTAATCTGTGTCACCTGATCGTAGAATTCTATCAAGCCTGTAAGGCAAGATTTACCCTCCCTGAATCCATGTTGGCGATTTGTCACGAAGTCCCTTCTCTCCAGATGTGTTACCAGGTTTTTTCTCACGATCTTCTCCATCACCTTGCATGGTATACAAGTCAAGGACACTGTCCTGTAGTTCAGTGCCTCTTGTCTGTCGCCCTTTTTGTATATTGGGACCACATTCGCCGTCTTCCATATTTCTGGTAGGTCTCCCGTCTCTAGTGACTTACTATACACTATGGAGAGTGGCAGGCAAAGTGCCTCTGCACACTCTTTCAGTACCCATGGTGAGATCCCATCTGGACCAACAGCCTTTCTAACATCCAGATCCAGCAGGTGTCTCTTGACCTCCTCTCTCGTAATTTCGAACTCCTCCAAGGCCGCCTGGTTTACCTCCCTTTCTCCTAGCACAGTGACCTCACCCTGTTCTATTGTGAAGACCTCCTGGAACCTCTTGTTGAGTTCCTCACACACCTCTCTGTCATTCTCTGTATACCTGTCCTCGCCTGTTCTAAGTTTCAATACCTGTTCTTTCACTGTTGTTTTCCTTCTGATGTGACTGTGGAGTAGCTTTGGTTCGGTCTTGGCTTTGTTTGCTATATCATTTTCAAAATTTTTCTCTGCTTCTCTTCTCACCCTGACGTACTCATTCCTGGTTCTCTGGTATCTCTCTCTGCTTTCTGGTGTTCTGTTATTCCGGAAGTTCCTCCACGCCTTTTTGTTCAGTTTCTTCGCTTCCATACATGCCCTATTATACCATGGATTCTTCTGTTGCTTCTCGGATTTTTCCCTTTGGGCCGGGATGAACCTGTTTACTGCCTCCTGACACTTTTGGGTAACATAGTCCATCATACCCTGTACAGACTTGTCTCTGAGGTCTGTGTCCCAAGGTATTTCACTTAGGAAACTTCTCATCTGTTCATAATTCCCCTTTCGGTATGCCAGCCTTTTGATTCCTAGTTCTTTTTGGGGGGAGATAAGTCCTAGCTCTACCAGGTACTCAAAGTTCAATACACTGTGGTCACTCATTCCCAAGGGCGCTTCCATCTTAACTTCCCTTATATCCCATTCATTTAGGGTAAATATCAAATCAAGCATTGCTGGTTCATCTTCTCTCATTCTTGTTGGTTCTTTGGTGTGCTGGCTTAGAAAGTTTCTTGTTGCCACGTCCAGCAGCTTAGCTCTCCATGTTTCTGGTCCTCCATGCGGGTCTCTGTTCTTCCAATCTATCTTCCCATGGTTGAAGTCTCCCATAACTTGTAGTCCAGATCCATTCCTGCTAGCAACAGAAGCTGCTCTTTCTATTATGTTAATGGTGGCCATGTTGTTTCTATCATATTCCTGTCTAGGTCGTCTGTCATTTGGTGGTGGATTATATATGACTGCGACTATATTTTTTTTCCCTCCATTTGTTACAGTACCTGCTATGTAGTCACTGAAACCTTCGCAGCCCTGAATATCCATCTCCTCAAAATCCCAGCCTTGTCTTACCAGCAGAGCTACACCACCCCCACCTCTTCCTTCCCTCTCTTTCCTCATAACATAATAGTCCTGTAGGAACACTGCATTTGTTATCGTTTTCGTGATCTTTGTTTCTGTGAGGGCTATTATGTCTGGGTTTTCCTCTAGTACCAGTTCTCCAAGCTCATTTGCTTTATTTGTAATTCCATCTATGTTTGTGTACATCGCTTTGAGGCTCACTTTCTTCTGTCCCTTCTCAAATCGCCTCCTTGGTGAGTGTTCTGCTGGTGGGGGAGGCTGTTCCATGGGTGTGAGGACCTGTGAGGTGGATAACAGGGTCTCAGATGATACTGGGATGAGGGGCGGGGGATCCAGTGTGTGTGTGTGTGTGTGTGTGTGTGTGAGTGTGTGTGTGTGTGTGTGTGTCTTTGTGTGTAAGTGAGTGTGTCTTTGTGTGTGTGTCTGTGTGTGTGTCTTTGTGTATGTGTGTGTAAGTGTGTGTGTCTTTGTGTGTGTGTGTGTCTTTGTGTGTTTTGGGTGTGTGTTTTTCTGTGTTTGAAAGTGAGTTTGTGTGTGTATATGTTTTTGTATAAAAAAAGATGAATAAAAAGGATAAACTTTCAATTAACATACAAATCGAACATATAAATAATGAGAAGTTTAACATTAAAAAAAACCCTGGATTATATTATTTTCCCCTGAGATTTAATCTAACAAGACAATTATTTATAGCTGATAAATTATATTATAATAATAATATCGATGATTCTCATATTACTTTTACTTATCCAAACAATCTTAGCAGAAGACAATTAATATATCATAAAATTTATGACATGTCAGGACTAACAGCTGATAATAAATTTGTCTGATACGAAAGATTTTTCACGCAAATTCAGAATCAAAATATTGTATATGAAGACGATGATCAGGATTTTTAACTTTCAGTTTATTCTAGAACTCATTCCCCTTTTAAATTAGAAAAAACCAATATGATACTTTTTATCAACGAGGTTGTTTATTTAATGTTGTTTCTTTTAGATGGGGTAAGAGATATTACCCAAAGTTTAAAACAAAGTTCATTAAGGGAGTATATTATTAATAATTGTATAAATTATCAAAAAGCATTAAAAGTAAATAAAAAAACTCTTAAAACTATTGATATGTACATTTGTATTGATGATGTGATTAAATATGATGAGCTTATCATTGAGCATCTTATAAGATATTTTGAAAAAGATAAAAATTGGTCAGAAAGAAAACATATATCAATATCCACTGCATGGCATATGCATTGTGAGTTATTGCAAGAATTTACTATTATTACACAAAATAAAAATATTATATCAATACCAAGACTTGCAAAATTTAATTTACAACTTTTACCTGATTATCAAATAACTAAAGTGATAGCTTACCTTCCACAACAAAGCGTTTATAAATCTATTTGGCACAATCAGTACACAAATTATTATATTAATATAAATGGTATTATTATTAAAAAGAGGAAGGCGTTGGATGAGATGGAGGAGGGAGGTTTGGAGGATGTGGAGGATGAAGTGGATCAGGCATTGGAAGATCAAGTGGATCAAGAGATGGAGGAGGTAGTGGAAGAGATTGATGATGATGGAGAGGAAGAGGAGGAATATATTTGTTCAACATACCATGGTGCATGGCTTCGGGCTGGGAGAGTATGATGGAGTCCGGTGGGATGATCGGTGATCATGAGTCTATGTACCGGTTGATTGACCGTTCAGAGCGGGACCAAGGAGCCGTGGCTCAGCCCCCACAAACACAGATAGGTGAGTGCACATGCTCACACTCACCAGCACACACATACACATACACACTCATACAATATTTATTATGTATCTTTAATTTAACCAAGCTGTAGAAAGAGACCAATATATATAAAAACAATTACTTATGCCTAGTGTATAAAAAGAATAAAGTTGCTTCTTGAAGAGAAAGAGGAACAGAGTGACAGTTAAAAATATCAATGCTAAACATAAAATTAATATATCCCTTTTAGAATTTGAAATTAAATTTTCTACTTCTTGTAATTCCAAATCTGCAGTTTGAATGGGATAATGTTTATATTTGGCTTCATTAATTATATAATTACTCATATCTATCACTTTAGAATCTCTATCATAGGTTTTAGAATTAATCTTGTGAGTAATTGCTTGACCAAGGCTGTTTACATCAAACTGACTAAGCAGGCTTAAAATCATCTTGTTCTAAAGAATTTGTGGTAGTTCCATCCATACCAATTATGTTTATACATTGGGGATAAATGCGTATTATTTCATTTATGGCAGATAAATATATCATATCTGGTGTTATTTGTGGTGTGGTTATAGACTGTGGAGGCCCCAATTTAATATATTGTCCAAAGTTTATATCTTGTTCTAACAATTGATTAATTATTTTATGGCGAAGGTTTTCTAATGCAGCATGAGTTATTTCATTATTGTACCCACCAATATTACCTATTGATAAATATAATTCTAATGGTAACAACACTAATCCTACAGATAAAACAAGGGATAAAGACGAAGATCAAACGGATAAAAGCCGTATTGAAAATTGAATTCTCATTTCAACCATAGATGATCGAATGATCATCGGCAAAAGTTGAATAATCATTTGTTGAGATGAAGCTTCTACCATAATTACAGATAATAATTCTTGAAGAGCATCATGGAGAATGTTTTCGGAAAAATATTTTAACAGTCTTGAAATTATCTTAGGCACTCGAGTTGTAACTTCAATTTCGGTTATAGTAATAGCCTCATCTTTTATTAATGATAATAAATCGGAAAACTCTGATTCTATACGTGTTATTATAACATCTATAAAATTAGTAGTAGTATAATGTTTAATAAATGATACATTTTCGGAGGATACTACTATATCCGCTTCGTCAACAAATTGTTATTTTTCGAGTATTGACTATGGAACAACTGTTTCAATATAACCTCGGTCAACATCCATATAATTTTGTTTGTTTAATTTATCCATAAGAATCATACTCATTCCTGCTGCCGGATTAAGTAAGTCCACTAATTCACCATCGGTTAATTGGTTGATAACTTGATTGCCAAATATAAAACCTAATATCTGGCGGTGGACATGGCTATGGCATTGATCTGACTGGCTATCATAGTATTTATGAAAGAATTTGCAATAGATGGAGTTAAAGTTTATATTCTGTTGCTGAATATTCCATGTCAATGGTGGAGCATCGATTAAGCCAGCAACAGCTTTTCTCAGTTGATATGTATTTGTATTCTTGGCATAGGCAATGGGGTTCTTTTGATAAGATTGTAAATCGTTTTCATTAGAAGGACTCCATCAACTTGAAGGTCTTGGAGCCAATGTTTTAAGGGCAGACAACTGTACACCACAATAATTTTCGATAGATTCCTTGACATTAATCGACCAAGTTTCAATGGGAATAGGTTTCGAGAAATAATGATTGTCTGTTTCTGTATTGTTTAGAATAGATTTTAAATCATTACGAAATCTTTCTTGAAGAAATTCAAGGACCTCATTATAAGCAGCATAACATGCTTCACTACAGGCATATTCACGTTCGTTTATTAAAATAGCTGATCCAGATCCGGGCTGACAAGCAGTTTTTACATCATAATAACATTTTAGCATGTTACAACCTAGCGTTGTGAATTTAACTTCAAAGTCGTTAGGATTTTCATCTAAGAAAGCTTTGGGGAAATTGGGAGGAATATTTTTCCATGGTATATTCTGAATGATAATATTTTTAAAATACTTACTTCCATTTCTTTGTTGAAGAATCTCCATTGTTTTTCGTTGTGATATACGATGTACTATGTAAGTTGCAATTGCAATATCAGAGACAGTAACAGTTTTCATTATGAAATTGTTAAGAGTATTTATTAATTTTTTTAATATTCATCAATATAATAAAGAAATTTGAGGATTCATTTACCAGAATGCTGAGAGGAATCATGGTGGAAGCTGGAGTAAATGGTGAAGCTGAAAGTTGGAATAGTGGTGGTGGTGGTGGTGGTGGTGGTGAAGAATATGGGTGTCATCGAAATGATTATTATTATCAACCAACCATTCCACAAATACCATTGCAAACAACTCAATTTATGATTGTACCTTATTATATGACTTCAGTGCCACATTCAATTTATGTAATTCCACCTTCTTCATGTTACGTTTCTGATTTTCCTTCAAAATATTTTTATCAATTACCACCACCACCACCGCCACCACCACTACCACCACCACAACAACAACCACCACTACCACAATCATCAGAAATTTATTCCCATTCCAGTGTTGAAGTTCAATATGAAATTTCCTATTTAGAAAAGGAAAAAGAAAATTTAAAATCATGGAAAATTTTACGAAATATTGATGGACATATAACAGAGGTCCCCTGGGGTATATCCTTCTTATACATTGCATATGAATATGGTGGGTTACCTCGAGAATTATTTATGAAATATGTTAATGAATGTTGCAATGGTAGTTAAACATTTTCTTGGCAAATAAGCTCCGTGAGTAAATATTGTATATTATTACATCAATGCACCATACACCACACCACCCATTAGTGTACTCATATGTCGCTATTTGATCACCATTATCAATGGGCCTAACATTATTATTAATAATAAAATTAAAAGTATAACCCAGCCAATATTTTTAATTGATTTCAATATAAACTGCCATATATCAGATTGCCCAATGCCTTGAATCACTTCGCCAATACCATCTCCTAAAATTTCGGCAATATTTCTTAAAATTGTTCCCTGTTCACATTTATATATATAAAATATTTCTTTATTTTCTAAATTAGAAATAGGTTCATAACCCTGGACAAATTGTGAAAGATAATTGTAGTTATGGGGACAACATATTCCCTTACAGCCCAAATTTAATATGTTTTGGGTTTCTGCAGAATTTGGAATATCAAATTGACAGTTCCAGACTTTTTTATTGAACAATGGATGAGTATTATCATTTAGTATGTCATAGTTAATATAATCAACCCGATTGATAGGGAATTTACAAAATCTGGTCAAATATACTTCTTTTTTTAGGGAATGTCCTTTTCCAACATGGTATCTAAAACAACCACTGTTCTTCCGATTGTATTTGTTCAAATATTCAAGAAAAGCAACACCTACACCTAATAATATCGCAGATTTCAATATCAAACTTTTATGTTTACCAGCCCATTTGGTCATAGTGTTAAAAATTTTAGTTAATTTGGAATCAGTTGGTGAAGGATTACTTTCTAAATATTCAAGAAATTGAGTTTCGTTTTCAAACCCAAGATCTTGGGCAAGTTTATTTACATTGTTAATGTGTTCTTCATAGAGTTTAAATGGGTATTTTTTTAACATATGTTGTTTAAGAGCTTTGTTTTCTATAATATTTAGAATAGGGGATTCTACATCACCATGCAAAATGTTTTTCATAATTTTATTAAAATCATTTTGGGATTTAAAATTTAGGTTTTCATTGATAGAATAAATAAAAGATTTGGCTGGGTGATGAAGATTTGACAATTTAATGTTTTCTGTCAAATCTGTCAGATACTTATTTGTATTTAAAAAAGATTTATTTTCATCAACCAAACTTTGGGTGATGTGAATAAAAGGCTGAAGACCATGGTCAATTTCTTTTATCATCAATTCTGTCATCGAGCTATTCTTTCTGTTTTAAATAAGTATTAAAAAAGAGTTAACCTTACTGTTTTAAAAGAATTAAGTGTTTGATATGTGAGTCGTGGTAGCTGTGCGGCCGGTCTGTTGTGATTGGCTTGATGGAGCACCAATCACGGGTGAAGTGGGCGGAGCCAACGAGAGGATTTCCAGTCCCATTCCCCTTTTTAATTCTACTAACCCCAAAGGTTTTAGTGAGTAAATGTCCTCCATTGTACAAGGTGAATGCATGCTTGTCAAAACTGTATGTGGCAAAGACCCCGATCCCCTTCACATATTAAACATATGGAATGGTATCCGTATGGATAATTCCCTTCCCCAAATTAGTATGTCATTGTTCACTCTGAACAAAATTGACTCAGATGAGTTTTCCTTAACTCAATCTACCCCAGACCTTTCCCCCCCAAAAAAAATCACCTTCCCTCCATCTTGTAAACCCATTCACAGTTCCAAAACTGACACATTTTTTCAATTCAACCATTGATCAAAAAGACCTCATCAGATGATAATGATCTTAACACACCCTCCAAGAAAAGAAATAAGAATTGGCAGAAGAAGGATTGGCAGAAGGATAGGGAGAAGAAGGATATGAAGCATCAGGTCTATAAGATAATATTCAAAAGTATTTTTCACCTTTCAAATATTGCCAGCCGAAGTGGGTTTGGAGTGAACCGTGACGACGAAGATTCATCTGAGAAATGAAGATTCCTCCTCGGAATCCTCCGACGAGGGGCTCCTCTCATTGATCAAGTAAGTAATGACATTTCCCATAAATATTGGTGTTGGCGTTATGGTGTGTTAACTCAACGGCTCCCTGAAGTCCATTGGGCCAAATATTATATACGAGTATCGGATAACATAATACTCGCCGGAGCTTCGAGACCTGAGCTCTTCGTCGCTGGCCACTAGATTGTCCTCAAGGAATAAAAAGGATGTGATAGCTCCTTACTCCCTGAGTCTACCTCGTAGTTCACACCCAGTGACAACATGTGTTTAAACCCTTGAAGAAATCCATTCAGTATAGTGAGTGAAGTCGTATTCTCGTCGTTCCTTCTTAAGGGTTAGAGTATTATTTTTTTTTATTTTTTTTTGTGTGTGTAATTTTCGTAATTTTTGTGATCAATAATTGTCTAAAATTGAATTTTATGGAATGCCTAGGGATGTAAAAATTACAATGTAAAATTTACCAGCAATGAATATTGTTTCTCAATGATCATAGGATTCATTTTTTTTTTCTTTTTTATAGTTTGGATGTCTATAGACTAATTTAATAATGGTCTGATGTAACAACCTTTATCCCTAAAAAAATTTCAGGACCCCAGTACTAAGCGGCTCATCAATCATCTGAACATGGCGCATGTTGGACCTGACACACAGCCCTCTTCCAACCCAGACCAGAAAATCCCACCACAAAGAAACTGTCACTCGGGCAGTTGTCTAGAGGCTGGGTTTGTGCCCCGGGGCAGTGACAATGGACAACAGCAACCAACTCAACATAACATTTCTCAGTCCCAACATAGTCAAGGGCGCATCAAAGATGTCGCTGGTGGAGGCCATGAAGGCATGGACGATGGGGCCATGGGCGAGACGAAGGGACAAAAAGTGTGTGAATGTGGCACTGTGGGGGGAGAGGCTCTCGTCTCCTGGTGATGCCCACATCAACACACTCTTGCCTGGTTAGATGAACAATCCCATCAACAACAAAAACTACAGCAACCACCTCAACATAACATTTTGGGGAGTAGGGATGATGAAAGAGATACAGATTCTGCCCAGACCACTAGTAATGGAAAGAAGGTTCGTTCTCCACGTTTCAGTGACTATTGTGAGGGTCAGTCAGCTCCATCCAACACTCAGGCTAATCCCAAGGTTGTAAGCATTGACTCGTCGTTTTACCCGTCCCTGTTGGCACCCCCCGGTTTAGCCTACTACCCTCCTCTTAACAATGGTCATGCAATGAGAGCAAATGGAAATGAGGTTGATGATGTAAAACCGATCGATCTCTCCCTTAAATCTAAACCATCAGCATCGCCAAAACTAACCTCTGTATATATTGAAGAGTTGAAATGTAAGTTGGCACTGATTCGCCATTTGGGGGTATTAAATCCACAATCGTTCCTTGCCCAACACAAATACAATTATTCAGACGAACGCAGATTCACATGTGATATTTGCCCAAAAGCATTTAAGCGAAAAGAAGCCTTAACAGAACACCGTCGACTACATACAGGGGAGAAGCCTTTTGAATGTGACAAGTGTTTCAAGAGGTTCTCTTACAGGGGTTCCCATTATAGACATACACATACACTGTCCAATGTTGGGTAAATTGTGATTTGATTTTTGATTGTTGCCGCCGAAGGCGGCTAGTTTATTGTGCACCCCATACTCATCCTGTGAGCGGTAGCGCAAAAGCATTACAGAGGTCACAAAAGGTCTTTATCAGACCTCATCAGAAAGTGGGGAGCTTCTGTTTATTATTAGTCCTCACAATACACTACTTGTTTCTGAATCTCATATGTCGTTCATCTACTGGAAGCAAAATGTGGGTACAGTGCAAGGATTTCAGGTAATTTATCCATGGTAATAATTTAATAATTTAATAATAATAATATTATCCATGGTAATAATTTATCCATGGTTGCCATATCATACAGAGTGAGCTTAGATTTATCTCTAAAAGGCTCAATTTTACAACAATCCAAGATATAGTGTTCGAGTGTGTGTCCCTGCCTATGTCCACACACTTTACACTTTACTTCATCTAGATCCCTATACAAGCCGAACTGCCAGAGATACTTGTAGCCAAATCTTATACGAGCTGTGACATCTGTTAGTCTACTGACTTTGTTACTTGCCCCATACACATGTTTTACTTCACACATTTCATTGTGATGAACAATGGACCTGCTAGTTCCAGTTTGCACTGTTCTACTTTCTTCAAGTCCATCCAGGAGTTCTCGTCTAATGACACTTTTAAGGGACCTATTTGATAACTCAAGATTCCGTTCAATACTGTCTTTATTTACTGCAGCCTTAGCAAGGGCGTCAACTTTGTCATGTTCCTGCATGCCAATGTGAGAAGGAATCCACAACATTTTTATATTTACCCTCTTGCTAAGTATTCTTATATATCTACGTCTAGCTTCCAAGACAAGCACGTTATTACTTGATTGCAAACTGTTTATTGCTCGTAGTGAAGATAGGGAGTCAGAAATAATTAAGCTGTCTACTTCAGTGTTGTCAATAATTTCGAGTGCTACCAGTATTGCTACCAACTCGGCTTGCATTGTGGACGCCCAGTTACTAATTCGGATATTTCTTTCAATTGTGCTGCCATTGGGCTGATGAGCAATAACAGCACTTCCTGCCCTCCCTGTAGCTGTATTGAGTGATCCGTCAGTGTATATGGTCTGTGCAATGTTGTTTTCAGCTTGTATATTGTGAATGTGTTCTATGGTGCTTAATTTAGCAGCAAGCTGAGCATGAGGGTTGCTTGTGATTAGTTTCTTGGTGGGGTATGCAGGGGTCAGGATGTCAAAAGGTACTATCTGCCAGGGTGGAAGGAAGTGCTGTACTCTTTCATCTGTATATACATCGTGCAGTCCCATCATTTTTATATGAGTGGCAGTTCTTTGAATCCATTTAGACTCGCTAGTTCCATTTCGTATGTGTTCTAACAGTGCAACTGACACAATGTTGTTTTTGTTATCACGCAGCAGCTTTAGTCCCATCATAAGATTAATTTCAAATATTCTATCTCGAATGCTAAGTATATTTAATTCTTTCCGCATGTTGAGAACTTTGGTAGTTATAGGACAGCCAAGTATAATTCTGAGTGCTTCATTTTGCATTTTTTCCAGTCTATCAATACTTTTGCCATTCTGCAGGACCAAAGCTGGTGCATGATAGTCTATCAGAGACCTTTATACGCTAAATACATCATTCTTGCTATTCTAATATTAACACCATATTTCGGGCTGTACCCCACTACAGTTCTGAGAGCCTTGAGTCTGTCTCTACATTGTTGATGTAACTTATTGACTGCAGTTGAGGTACAAGGGACAGAGACTCCAAGGTATTTGAAAGAAGAGACATAGTCTATTGGTATGTCCCATCACTTAACCTGTTTTCACTAATTGTAATATTTTTGGTATAAAAATTAGTATTTGCAAACTCAAAATATATGCAATGAGTCCTAAATCAGGCTTAAAATATAAGATCAACGAAAAATGTTTTTTTAATACAAATTATAAAAATCAATGTGTTTTCATAATAATTATCCCATTGGAAACTGGAAACAATTTCAATATTGAAGGGTTGGTTAGGTACTGTCACTAAAAGTACAACAGACTCAAAAGCTACACGAAAAACAACGTAGAAATATATCACCATCGGAATCTTTCATTCAACAACAGAGATAGTAGTAACAGAAGGTTTGCCCTCGGCAATCCCAAAAGGAATTAATCCATAGGGAAAATATCAGTTTGGTTATAAAATATGGTTACAGATTCATTCATTAAAATGGGGGATTGGTAAACCCCGCCGGAAGAGAATGGATCTTCTGCCTGAAGCAACCAACGTGTGAATACTCCTCCCAATCTTGCAGTAACCACCTTGAAGTCACAAAGTCCAGGTAAAAAAAAAAAAAAAAAAAAAAAAAAGAGTGTCCAACAACTGAACAAGAAATATCCCCCATATATGATAGCTGCGACCTCATAATACTAAATAAAATTTATTTCGTGTCATCTCATTGGTGGCTTAATCCTAATCAATCCATCTAGTCAGTCAAAAACATACACTCAGTCAAGTGAGTAGCTTAATTGTTAGTCAGATTAATTAATTACATAATACAGCATGATGGGTCAGACTCTTATAATCAGTGTAAATTTTGATGAACTCCTGTCTCAGAGACAATAAATAGACGAGGGCAATTTCGGTATTGTATGGCGCATTCCCTGGGGGAAACAATATGAAATTTTGAAGACAATGAAGAGTGGCTGGGGTGTTGTGGGTAGTGTGGGTGTGGCTGGTGGGTGTGTCTGGGGTGTTGTGGGTAGTGTGGGTGTGGCTGGTGTTTAGCTAGTGTATGTAGCTAGCTGTTGGGTGTAGCTAGTGTGTGTAGCTGTTGGGTGTGGCTTGTGTGTGTGGCTGGTATGTGTGGGTGGTGGGTGTAGCTAGTAGGTGTGGCTGGTGGGTTTAGCTGGTGGGTGTGGCTGGTGGGTGCAGCTTGTGGGTTTAGCTGGTGTGTGTAGCTGGTCATGCGGCCAGTGGGGCGAGGGTCACCAATGGTCGGTGGGGGTCAACGCCATGGAAAGTGTTCTATGTTGCTTTTATTTGACAGAATAAACAAAATGTCAAAACTAATAAACTTTGTAGAAAATCTAACAAAATTCAAAAGTATATAATAATTTGAAACATTACGAACACAGTGAGGTACCACCAGAGGCATGTGGAGGCTCATTTATTCTCAGTCTGCATCCTTCTGGAACCCAGTGCATTAAACCTCCACACCCACACCCACAACCACCACCCACACCCACATTACACCCACATCACAACCACACCCACTACAGCCACACCAACCTACCACACCCACTCCAGCCAACCACATCCACACCAGCCAATCACACCCACTAGACCCACACCAACCTACCACAAGCCAACCACACCCACACTAGCCAACCCCACCCACACAAAACCCTCAACCCACAACGCCCACACCCACACCCACCACCCACATCACACCCACATCACATACCACACCCACTACAGCCACACCAACCTACTACACCCACTCCAGCCAACCACATCCACACCAGCCAATCACACCCACTACACCCACACCAACCTACCACAAGCCAACCACACCCACACTAGCCAACCCCACCCACACAAAACCCTCAACCCACAACACCCACACCAGCCAACCACACCCACCACCCACACCCACATCACATACCACACCCACTACAGCCACACCAACCTAACACACCCACTCCAGCCAA
>NC_091182.1:43325004-43327808 GCF_040958095.1 Procambarus clarkii
CAACCCTACCTAACCTAACCTAACCTAACCTATCTTTATAGGTTAGGTTAGGTTAGGTAGCCGAAGAAGTTAGGTTAGGTTAGGTTAGGTAGGTTAGGTAGTCGAAAAACCATTAATTCATGAAAACTTGGCTTATTAGGCAAATCGGGCCTTGCGTAGTAGGCTGAAAAGTGCGTTCTAGCTACTAGGTACGACATATATATATATATATATATATATATATATATATATATATATATATATATATATATATATATATATATATATATATATATATATATATATATATATATATATATATGTCGTACCTAGTAGCCAGAACTCACTTCTCAGCCTACTATTCAAGGCCGATTTGCCTAATAAGCCAAGTTTTCCTGAATTAGTATATTTACTATAATTTTTTTCTTATGAAATGATAAAGCTACCCTTTTCTCTATGTATGAGTTCAATTTTTTTTTATTGGAGTTAAAATTAACGTAGATATATGACCGAACCTAACCAACCCTACCTAACCTAACCTAACCTATATTTATAGGTAAGGTTAGGTTAGGTAGCCAAAAAAAGCTAGGTTAGGTTAGGTTAGGTAGGTTAGGTAGACGAAAAAACATTAATTCATGAAAACTTGGCTTATTAGGCAAATCGGGCCTTGAATAGTAGGCTGAGAAGTGCGTTCTGGCTATTAGGTACGACATATATATATATATATATATATAATATATATATATATATATATATATAAATATATATATATATATATATATATATATATATATATATATATATATATATATATATATATATATATATATATATATATATATATATATGTTGTTAACGCATATGTCGACCGTGCTCTAAGCCAAAGCTTAGAATGGAAGCAAGTCGACGAAGAACTCTGTAGGGTAAGGCAGGTCCTAGTCAACAACGGCTTCTCCAATGGTTTCGTCGAAGACATCATAAGAAGGAAAGTGAAACGCCATGCAACCTCTGAAGAGACAACTAACACAACACCTATACCCCCTATTAGACTATTTTACAGGAACTTCTTTTCCACAGCTCATAAAACAGAGGAAAGGGTCCTGAAAGATATTGTTAATTTTAACGTTATCCCTACAGACAAAAATCAGAGGATACAACTGACGATTTACTATAAAACCAGAAAAACGGCCAGCCTGCTCATGAGAAACTCTCCAGACACAAAGCAGAACGCTTTAAAAGACACCAACGTCGTCTATGCCTTCAAATGCCCACTTGGGGACTGTAAGCTCCAAAAAACCCAGTATATAGGCAAGACAACAACATCTCTTTCTAGGCGTTTCTATTAATGCCACCTCACCCCATCCACCTCACTCAAATGTAGATATAAACAAAATCGGAGATGTTTAAGTTCTATTCAGTTGTGTATTTGTAAACTAAAGTCTTTGAAAATGTAATAAGTTTTACGAAACGCGCTCGTGTCGCGTCATACAAGAAATAAAAATGAATTTTGGAGAATTGATTTTTGAATTACCTCCAACAGTGAAAAGAAATGTACGAAAGATTGAGAAAATTCGTGTTAGAATTATTAATCTTACTTTTTCGGTCATATTTAATAATATATATATATATATATATATATATTATATATATATATATATATATATATATATATATATATATGTCGTACCTAGTAGCCAGAACGCACTTTTTGGCCTACTATGCAAGGCCTGATTTGCCTAATAAGCCAAGTTTTCCTGAATTAATATATTTTCTCTAATTTTTTTCTTATGAATGATAAGCTACCAATTTCATTATGTATGAGGTCAATTTTTTTTTATTAGAGTTAAAATTAACGTAGATATATGACAGAACCTAACCAACCCTACTAACCTAACCTAACCTATCTTTATAGGTTAGGTTAGGTTAGGTAGCCGAAAAAGTTAGGTTAGGTTAGGTTAGGTAGGTTAGGTTGTCGAAAAACAATTAATTCATGAAAACTTGGCTTATTAGGCAAATCAGGCCTTGAATAGTAGGCCGAGAAGTGCGTTCTGGCTATTAGGTACGACATATATATATATATATATATATATATAATATATACATATGACAGTGTCAGACCATGGAGGAAAGTTGAAACAGGAATTTCCTTAAGTACTTTCGTATATTAATACATCTTCGGAAGGAGTGATTTTACAGGTCAACTATTGGACATATAGGCATGAGAGAGTGATGGAGTGAGGTGAGGTACAATGACAAATGAATGGGAATTAGGTGAACACAAATATGCGCCACACAAGAACTGCAGAAGGCCTATTTGCCCATACGATGCAGCTCCTATTCATACCCACCAATTGGCCCACTCATGGCTAATAATAGCATAAGAGTGAATATTTACATTGAATTAGTAAGATAAATGTGTCCGATAGATCCTACTCAAATCGGCCTTTAATTGATCTCTCAAAAATGAATCTAAGTTATATAAACCACTGCTAATGTTCAAATCCTTCTGAAGATGTTTTAATCACGAGTTTACTTTCCGTGATTTACACACACACACCACACACACACACACACACACACACATATATATATATATATATATATATATATATATATATATATATATATATATATATATATATATATATATATATATATATATATATATATATATATATATATATATATATGTCGTACCTAGTAGCCAGAACTCACTTCTCAGCCTACTATGCAAGGCCCGATTTGCCTATTAAGCCAAGTTTTCCCTGAATTAATATATTTTCTCTATTTTTTTGCTTATGAAACGATAAAGATATCAATTTCAT